>NC_088396.1:48774644-48817769 GCF_034236695.1 Oncorhynchus nerka
GTCATCTCCCGTCTGGATTACTGCAACTCGCTGTTGGCTGGGCTCCCTGCCTGTGCCATTAAACCCCTACAACTCATCCAGAACGCCGCAGCCCGTCTGGTGTTCAACCTTCCCAAGTTCTCTCACGTCACCCCGCTCCTCCGCTCTCTCCACTGGCTTCCAGTTGAAGCTCGCATCCGCTACAAGACCATGGTGCTTGCCTACGGAGCTGTGAGGGGAACGGCACCTCAGTACCTCCAGGCTCTGATCAGGCCCTACACCCAAACAAGGGCACTGCGTTCATCCACCTCTGGCCTGCTCGCCTCCCTACCACTGAGGAAGTACAGTTCCCGCGCAGCCCAGTCAAAACTGTTCGCTGCTCTGGCCCCCCAATGGTGGAACAAACTCCCTCACGACGCCAGGACAGCGGAGTCAATCACCACCTTCCGGAGACACCTGAAACCCCACCTCTTTCAGGAATACCTAGGATAGGATAAAGTGATCCTTCTCACCCCCCCCTTAAAAGATTTAGATGCACTATTGTAAAGTGGCTGTTCCACTGGATGTCTTAAGGTGAACGCAACAATTTGTAAGTCGCTCTGGATAAGAGCGTCTGCTAAATGACTTAAATGTAAATGTAAATGTAAGTTGTTCTTAACTGACTTGTCTATTTAAAAAAAAAAGTGCTATCTAGTATGCTCTGAACACCTGTGCTAATTAGCTATCTAGCATGCTCTGAACACCTGTGCTAATGAGCTATCTAGCATGCTCTGAACACCTGTGCTAATTAGCTATCTAGCATGCTCTGAACACCTGTGCTAATTAGCTATCTAGCATGCTCTGAACACCTGTGCTAATTAGCTATCTAGCATGCTCTGAACACCTGTGCTAATTAGCTATCTAGCATGCTCTGAACACCTGTGCTAATTAGCTATCTAGCATGCTCTGAACACCTGTTCTAATTAGCTATCTAGCATGCTCTGAACACCTGTTCTAATTAGCTATCTAGCATGCTCTGAACACCTGTGCTAATTAGCTATCTAGCATGCTCTGAACACCTCTGCTAATTAGCTATCTTGCATGCTCTGAACACCTGTGTTAATTAGCTATCTAGCATGCTCTGAACACCTGTGCTAATTAGCTATCTAGCATGCTCTGAACACCTGTGCTAATTAGCTATCTAGCATGCTCTGAACACCTGTGCTAATTAGCTAACTAGCATGGTTTGAACACCTGTGCTAATTAGCTATCTAGCATGCTCTGAACACCTGTGCTAATTAGCTATCTAGCATGGTCTGAACACCTGTGCTAATTAGCTATCTAGCATGCTCCAAACACCTATGTGTAATGGAAGAAGCCCTCCAGGAACTTGTTGTCACTGAAAAATACAGTCAGCTGATTAAGCTGGTTAAAATAATGTCCAGTAAGTGTATATTTTGCAATTGTGGAATTATTTAGATGTGATATGAAAGTAAAGGATTTTATGTTCCTAGAACCGTATCGCAATTGAGAATCTATTCAAATTTAGGTGGAGTATTTGTCTGTTTTGGCTGCCAGAGCTTCCTCTAAAGGACTTTAAGGAGTAACGTTAGGTTCTTTAAGAGAACATCTTGGGCTACATGTTGCGCACTACACATTTCTTGGAGTTAGAATTAAGGTCACATGTAATCCTCTGCAGCTAATAAATTATAGTCTCTCTCATTTACCATTTCAATTGATTCCCCTTTTAATTCCATCACACAGCAAACGGAGCCAATTTGAAATGTTTCAATGCGAATGTATATGCAAGCCTATGAACATACAACACACAAGGACCATGTCATTTGTTATATATATATATATATATATTTAAAAATAAAGGAAGACATTTCAAAGGAATATCTTTTGATTAAGTGCTGTGACAGTCTACAGCTGATGGCAGTTCTGTGTAGGCAGCAGTGTTCTTCTATCTCATCCTGCTCCACTAATCTGGTCAGTGTTCTCCTATCTCATCCTGCTCCACTAATCTGGTCAGTGTTCTCCTATCTCATCCTGCTCCACTAATCTGGTCAGTGTTCTCCTATCTCATCCTGCTCCACTAATCTGGTCTGTGTTCTCCTATCTCATCCTGCTCCACTAATCTGGTCTGTGTTCTCCTATCTCATCCTGCTCCACTAATCTGGTCTGTGTTCTCCTATCTCATCCTGCTCCACTAATCTGGTCAGTGTTCTCCTATCTCATCCTGCTCCACTAATCTGGTCAGTGTTCTCCTATCTCATCCTGCTCCACTAATCTGGTCAGTGTACAGCAGTGTTCTCCTATCTCATCCTGCTCCACTAATCTGGTCAGTGTACAGCAGTGTTCTCCTATCTCATCCTGCTCCAGTAATCTGGTCAGTGTACAGCAGTGTTCTCTTATCTCATCCTGCTCCACTAATCTGGTCAGTGTACAGTAGTGTTCTCTTACCGTGCTTTTACACCTGCATTGTTTGCTGTTTGGGGTTTTAGGCTGGGTTTCTGTACAGCACTTTGAGATATCAGCTGATGTACGAAGGGCTATATAAATAAATTTGATTTGATTTGATTTATCTCGTCCTGCTCCACTAATCTGGTCAGTGTACTGCAGTGTTCTCCTATCTCATCCTGCTCCACTAATCTGGTCAGTGTACAGCAGTGTTCTCTTATCTCATCCTGCTCCACTAATCTGGTCAGTGTACAGCAGTGTTCTGTTATCTCATCCTGCTCCACTAATCTGGTCAGTGTACAGCAGTGTTCTCCTATCTCATCCTGCTCCACTAATCTGGTCAGTGTACAGCAGTGTTCTCTTATCTCATCCTGCTCCACTAATCTGGTCAGTGTACAGCAGTGTTCTCTTATCTCATCATGCTCCACTAATCTGCAGTGTTCTCTTATCTCATCCTGTGTACAGTAGTGTTCTGTTATCTCATCCTGCTCCAGTAATCTGGTCAGTGTACAGCAGTGTTCTGTTATCTCATCCTGCTCCACTAATCTGGTCAGTGTACAGCAGTGTTCTCTTATCTCATCCTGCTCCACTAATGTGGTCAGTGTACAGCAGTGTTCTCTTATCTCATCCTGCTCCACTAATCTGGTCAGTGTACAGCAGTGTTCTCTTATCTCATCCTGCTCCACTAATCTGGTCAGTGTACAGCAGTGTTCTCTTATCTCATCCTGCTCCACTAATCTGGTCAGTGTTCTCTTATCTCATCCTGCTCCACTAATCTGGTCAGTGTACAGTAGTGTTCTCTTATCTCATCCTGCTCCACTAATCTGGTCAGTGTTCTCTTATCTCATCCTGCTCCACTAATCTGGTCAGTGTTCTCTTATCTCATCCTGCTCCACTAATCTGGTCAGTGTACAGCAGTGTTCTCTTATCTCATCCTGCTCCACTTATCTGGTCAGTGTACAGCAGTGTTCTGTTATCTTGTACTGCTCCACTACAGCAGCGGGTCTGTAACGAGCACCAAGCCCACGCATCGGGCCCATGTGCTCCGGCCGCCGTGTCCCGAGCGCTGTCCTGCACAGGCATACACCTAGGGGTGCCGAAATGTCCCCCCTCTCCCCAATACACACACATTGTCCCCCCTACCTAAAGCAGAGTGTCATGGCCCTTTTGTGTGACAGCTCTGGGCTGTGCTGACAGATTTAGAGGATGTTGTGGACTGTGCTGACAGATTTAGAGGATGTTGTGGACTGTGCTGGACAGAAGCTGGCCTATGGCAGATACATGTGACACATACCGTCCAGTGGTGGTGCAGAGTGATGACATCCTCTGTTTAATGAGAGTTAACGTCCCACGCTTTACCGTCACACAGAGGGCTGAAACCTGCCTGCCAACCATGCTGCCCCCCCCCAATATGGGAAGTACTACCTAATGACTTGAACGCCCAGGACTAATTCAGTACCCCCCCCGACACACCAACCTAACTCCTACGGGGTGGGAGGGGGATAACCTGAAATAACTGGCACAAGTTCATCCGTCCATGGCCATCATTTGTGAGCATGCTAGATCTAAAGTGAATAGTTCAAGAGTAAGGAGACATCAGGCGGGTTCCCAGACGAACCCCAGACATCCCCTTGTTCCTCCCCTGCCTTACTCTGACACATTCCTGTGGCAGCTCTGTGTCAGTGCCCCCCCCCCCCCCCTCTCTCTCCAGGCTGCCCCTTAGCTCTGATTTGTTGAGCGCTGGAGTCAAAGGGGAACACTTTGTAGATGGTGTGCTTACGTGTTTCCCTGCAATATGTGACGCTCTGGACTAGCTCAGATTGACGAACACGGAGTTCTGTTGTTGATTACACGCACGCTGCAACCTGGACTCAGGGGTCAACGTAACATTGTAATCTTAAATCCGGGGACACTCCAATAGTAGTAGTATGATATGTTACTTTCCCGTGGGCTGACTTAGCGATTTGGAGGCCCAAGGCAGAGGCCAGACAAGTAATTTCACCAGAAAAGTATGCCATGAACACAACCAGTCGTGATGTTTTCGTCTGATTATCAAACAAAATCAATTAAAAAACTAGGTTACCATCGCACGTTCATCCAAAAATGATTCCAGCATCCGAACAGTGCACTGTGCAGCCATCAACTTTCCTTCAATTCGTAAGTTTCTGAAACTATCTCACTGGAGAAAGCATCTGAGCGAAACAGCGCCCCTCTGTCTTACTCTATGTAGCCTGTTACGGTTTTCTTCTGGTGAAAGAGAGGAGGACCAAAATCCAGCATGGTTATTCATAAACATCTTTAATGAAAGATGAAAATACGAACAATTTACAAAAACAATAAACGTAACGTGAAAACCGACAACAGTCCTAACTGGTGCAAAACACAGAGACCGGAACAATCAACCACGAAATACTCAAAGAATATGGCTGCCTAAATATGGTTCCCAATCAGAGACAACGATAAACACCTGCCTCTGATTGAGAACCACTCTAGGCAACCATAGACTTACCTAGAATACTATACTAAACACAATCCCATAAACTACAAAAACCCCTAGACAAAACAAACCACATAAATCACCCATGTCACACCCTGGCCTAACCAACATAATAAAGAGAACACAGAATACTAAGACCAGGGCGTGACATAGCCCATGTATCTGAGATTGTCTGGACAAAAAGAGTATGACACAACGCATTGAATAACATATTCATACATGTAAAAAAACAGACAGTAAAATAAAAATTGTCAAAAGGAAGTACGTTTTGAAATGTCTGTCCTAAATCTGAGAGATATAAGAAAGCTAAGTATTAGCATCTTCTGCCCAATGCTAAGTCCTCCAGTGACGTCCCTTAGGGCATGTGAGAAACAAGTAAACAACAAACACTAAATCCCTCTGATCTCCTTTACCAAAGGAACTGTTTTACAGGCAGGATAGTAAAAAGCAGCTGGTGCAGTGAGAGGGAAGCCATGACCACTTCCTTTGTAGATGCAGTGTGTGGCGTTTGACAGCAGCTGTAATGTGATTCTGTTTTACAGCTTACCTCTAATGAATAGAGGATAATTGCTGACTAGTTTTTTAACCTTTTAAATGATCCTACAGCGAGGGGCTGGTGTGGAAATTAAGTTGATAATACTGAACCTCTCATTGTTTTAGGGAAGGAAAGATGCTGTCTTCCTTATATAAATGAATCCTTGCAAATTTGAGATCCGCCCCCCCCCCATTACAATGAAGGTGAAGCCTTCAAATCAAATGTTATTTTGTCACATGCTTCGTAAACAACAGGTGTAGACACTAACAGTGAAATGCTTACTTACGGGTCCTTTTCCAACAATAATGACACAAGGAATAAATACACGGTGTATAACGAAAGACAATAACGAGTTAAAATAACATGGCTATATACAGGAAGTACCAGTACCCGAGTCGATGTGCATGTAGGTATATGTAGTGTGTGTGTGTGTGTGTGTTGGGGTGTCAGTGTAAGTATGTGTGAGTGTGTGCATGCAAAAAAGGCACAAGGCAGGTAGTCTGGGTAGCCATTTGATTAGCTGTTTAGCAGTCTTGTTTGGCAGTCTTGTTTGACAGTCTTGTTTGACAGTCTTGTTTGGCAGTCTTGTTTGACAGTCTTGTTTAGCAGTCTTATGGCTTTGGGGTAGAAGCTGTTCAGGGTCCTATTGGTTCCAGACATGGTGCGCTGGTACTGCTTGCCGTGTGGTAGCAGAGAGAACAGTCTATGGCTTGGGTGGCTGGAGTCTATGACAATTGTTTGGGCCTTTCTCTGACACTCCCTTGTATGGAGATCCTGGATGGCAGGGAGCACGGCCCCAGTGATGTACTGGGCCGTGCTCATCACTCTCTGTAGCGCCAGGCAGTCGGGTGCCTTGCAACTGCTGTACCAAGCAGTGATGCAGCCAGTGATGCAGCTCTCAATGGTGCTGGTGTATAACTTTATGAGGATTTGAGGGTCAATGCCAAATCTTTTCAGCCTCCTGAGGGGGAAGAGGCATTGTTGTGCCCTCTTCACAACTGTGTGGGTGTGTGTTCACCATGTTCATTCTTCAGTGATGTGAACACTGAAGGAACTTGAAGCTCTCTACCTGCTCCACTACAGCCCCATCGATGTGGATGGAGGCGTGCTCGCACCTCCGTTTCATGTAGTCCACGATCAGCTCCTTTGTCTTGCTGATGTTGAGGCAGAGGTTGTTGTCCTGGCACCACACTGCCAGGTCTCTGACCTCCTCCCTGTCTCATCGTTTGTCGGTAATCAGGCCTACCACTGTTGTGTCATCAGCAAACTTGATGATAATGTTGGAGTCATGCGCGGCCACGCAGTTGTTTGTGAACAGGGAGTACAGGAAGGGCCTAAGCACGCACTCCCGAGGGGCCCCCGTGTTGAGGGTCAGTGTGGCAGTGTGTTGTTACCTACCCTCACCACCTGGGGGCGTCCCATCAGGAAGTCCAGGATCCAGTTGCAGAGGGAGGTGTTCAGTCCCAGGGTCCTGAGCTTGATGATGAACTTGGAGGGGACTATGGTGTTGAAGGCTGAGCTGTAGTCAATAAACACCATTCTCGCATAGGTGTTCCTCTTGTCCAGGTGGGAGAGGGCAGTGTGGAGTGCAATAGTGATTGCATCATCTGTGGATCTGTTGAGGCGGTATGCGAATTTGAGTGTGTCCAGGGTGTCTGGGATGATAATGTCATGAACAGCCTTTCAAAGCATTTCATGGCTATAGATGTGAGTACTACGGAGCGATAGTGAGTGGAGACATTTGCCAGCTGGTCAGCGCGTATGGTCTGAGTACTCATCCTGGTATTCCGTCTGGCACCCCCATGGCCTTGTGAATGTTTAAATCTGTTTAAAGCTCTAACTCACAAGTTAGCATAGAAGGAAGGCATTTAGGTAATCTGGTAGGCTCTCGTTGCTCTCGGCTCTCTTTGTAATCCACGATAGTTTGCAAGCCCTGCCACATCTTTTGAGCGTCAGAGCCGGCGTAGGAGGATTTGATCTTAGTCCTGTATTAACGCTTTGCCCGTTTGATGGCTTGTCGGAGGTCACAGGGGGATTTCTCCTTGAAAGGGGCAACTGTAGCCTTTAGCTCAGTGCATATGTTGCCTATAATCCATGGCTTCTGGTTGGGGTATGTACTGTGGGGACGACGTCATCAATGCACTTATTATTGAAGCTGGTGACTGATGTGGTAAACTCCCTCAATGCTTTCGGATGAATCCCGGAACATATTCCAGTCTGTGCTAGCAAAACAGTCCTGTAGTGTAACATCCTCTTCATCGGACCTCTTCCTGTTTGAGTTTTTGCTTGTAAGCAGGAAGCAAAAGGACATATTTATGGTCTGATTTGCTAAAGGGAGGGCGAGGGAGGGCCTTGTATGCATTTCTGTGTGTGTAGTAAAGGGAATCTAGAGTTTTGTCATCTCTAGTTGCACAGGTGACATACTGATTTGAATTCCTCTGCATTAAAATTACCGACCACGAGAAACGCTGCCTCTGAATGTGTATTTTCTTGTTTGCTTATGGCCCTATACAGCTTGTTGAGTGCGGTCTTAGTGCCAGCTTCGATTTGTGGCTCAGTTGATAGAGCATGGCCCTCCCCACCATCTTCTCCCCTCCCTCACCATCTTCTCCACTTCCTCTCCATCTTCTCCCCTTCCTCTCCATCTTCCTCAGCAGTCAAAGGAAGGATTGAGAGAATGGAGAGTTTTCTCCTCCCACTCATCCAGCTCTCACTGTTTAACCTTGACAAGCCAATATGATACAGGCTTATCTCCTCCCGACGTTACCCCTGTTCTCAGTGCTTCCAGGGGCCTGTTCCAAACAAAGTCATCACTCTCTCTGAGGATGCGGCCTGACCCATCTCTGTATGCTCACTATCAATACAACACAACTCAGACCACATGCTGTATGTACTGCTACTACACAAACACAATGGCAACACTTCAGTTACATTTGGCTACTTCACTGGTCTATTGCACTGTACCTTTTGACATTCAAACTAAAAAGCATTGCTGAGTTAAATAAAGAACGAACAGACGAACAGATCAATAAACCCTCTACATACTATGCTATGGTTAAATACAGCAACACATCCCACCCTTTGTGTGGCTGCAGCTTGCTTCTTATGCTTGTATACCTGTGTATGTCAGGCCAGTGAACTGACTGTGGAGTGTGCACCAATCAGCCCTCAGCATCTGGCAGTGGGTCCTGCATACCCGGAGTGGCAGTCAGCTCCCTGATCTCCATATGCAGGCAGGGTGGCTCTAACCCAGAGCCATTAGTCACAAGGCCCAGGGCACCTCTCCCTCATCCCACCACATAAGGTGTTGTAA
The DNA here is from genome assembly GCF_034236695.1 of Oncorhynchus nerka. NCBI lineage: Eukaryota > Metazoa > Chordata > Actinopteri > Salmoniformes > Salmonidae > Oncorhynchus > Oncorhynchus nerka. The sequence goes on from NC_088396.1 coordinate 48,783,411, forward strand.
TTGATACCATCAGCCTCGGCTGTAGTCTCCTTGGTTGGCAGCGGGCGGGAGGGAGGCGAGTGGACGAGAGGGAGGCAGGGAGGGGGGATGTGAGGGAGTTAGGGGGGGGGGAAGGGAGGGAGGGAGGGAGGGGGGCTGGGAGGGAGGGAGGGGGGCTGGGAGGGAGGCAGGGAGGGGGGATGGGAGGGAGGGAGGGGGGCTGGGAGGGAGGCAGGGGGGGTGGGGGGAGGCAGGGAGGGGGTGGGGGGGCAGGCGGACAGAAGGGATGCGGGAGGGAGGTGGGCGGGAGGGAGGAGGGCGGACGAGAAGGAGGCAGGGAGGGGGATGGGAGGGAGGCAGAGAGGGGGGGACGGGCGAACAGGAGGGATGCGGGAGGGAGATGGGCGGGCAGGAGGGAGGGAGGTGGGCGGGTGTGGGATTCACGCCTCCTGTTTGGTTAAGAATGTGGCAAACGGGGGACTCTGGTTGTCTCTGCACCATCACTCCACTTTAAGGTGAGATGATTTAGGGGCTGGGGAGAAAGATAATTTATTTTGATCACGTGTGCAACCTGGAGCCTTAATGGCGGGCGTACTAAATTCTGCTCATGTTAATCACCAGGGCTGGTCCACACAATTATCAACCCTGTGCAGATGGGGCGCGGCACAGACATGAAAAATTTGGAAAATTAAAATGTAATGGAGTGGCAGATGTAATCTGCGTCAGAGAAAACAAAGTTATGGAGAGCAAGGAGCCCCAGGATTCCCGGGGAAAGCCTGTGTGACAGAGCTGATGCTGTGTCCGAAGTGTTTGGTAATTACTGAGCCATTGAATGGTTCTATTGTTAATTCATCACTGTAGCAGAAGTGAGCTGAAACATCTCCTGGCTGGGGCTATTGGATGGAGAGGAGGGGAGAAGAGAAGAGAAGAGAAGAGAAGAGAAGAGAGGAGAGGAGAGGAGAGGAGAGGAGAGGAGAGGAGAGGAGAGGAGAGGAGAAGAGAAGAGAAGAGAAGAGAGGAGAGGAGAGGAGAGGAGAAGAGAAGAGAGGAGAAGAGAAGAGAAGAGAAGAGAAGAGAAGAGAGGAGAGGAGAGGAGAGGAGAGGAGAGGAGAGGAGAGGAGAGGAGGGTGTGTGCTTTGCTCACCTGCTGCTGCTGGAGTCATCCAAAGGTTAATCAGGTATCACTCTTGGTTGTGTGGGCTTTGTAGTCAACTCCCATTCACTTATGCAGGGGAAAATCAGGAATAAATTATATCTGAGAGAAGGAGATACTCATTTGGATGCATACACAAACACACACAGGATTGGTTCAATCATACTCTTACTGATGGGAGAATTACTAAAGCAATCGTGGTCAAAGGACAGATACTCCCAGAGGACGTTTCCTCTGCCAACGTCAAACAAAATTAACCAAAATTCAACTGATTAATTTAAACTGCAGAGGAGCTATTTTTCAAACTCTTGCTCAGCTCTGGCAGTTGAGCATGCCGTTATTGCTATTGGTCAGCTCAATTAGTCTTCTTCCTATTTTGTCTTTAATAAGGCATTGCTTGAGAAATGTAGGAGGTTAATATGAATCATTATTCATAATCATTGTTCTAAGTAGTGGGATAAACTTATCGATGGACTGAGCTGTTTGCCAGCCATGATTTAGTTTAAGTGTGTTATTCATTAATTTGGTATTCACGTCTGTTACGTTTCCTCTTACACTCTCAGATGGTATATATATATGGTATATATATATATATATATATATATATATATATATATATATATATATATATATATATTTATATATATATATATATATCTCGGAAGTCAACTGGTACAAACTGGTACAACATCACCTGAAATGGTAGATAATTTCTTTGTTTGTTGCAAGTGCACCTTTTCAACAAGCCTCAGATTTTAAGGCTAACTCTTGGTTAACACAAGTTATCAAATGTAGATCCATGTACCCATTTTGCTACTTGGAACCCTACTAATTCCACGACTGGTCTATCGACGTCACCGCACGAGGAGGCAAAACAGACTTTCCCCCATTGCGATGTCCCTCTAAGACCCTTATGCTAGCTTGCTAGCCCTGGCCTGCTAACTGCTAGCTTGCTAGCCCCAGCCTGCTAACTGCTAGCTTGCTAGCCCCGGCATGCTAACTGTTTGAATCGCCGTGTCCCCAGCCAGCCCAACTACTCACTGGACCCATACGATCACTTGGCTACGCATGCCTCTCCCTAATATCAATATGCCTTGTCCATTACTGTCCTGGTTAGAGATTACTGTCTTATTTCACTGTAGAGCCTCTAGCCCTGCTCAATATGCCTTAACCAACCATGTTGATCCATCTCCCACATATGTGATGACATCACCTGGTTTAAATGTCTCTAGAGACTATATGTCTCTCTTCATTACTCAATCCTAGGTTTACCTACAATGTACTTTCTTCCTACCATACCTTAGTCTGTACATTATGCCTTGAATCTATGCTATCGTGCCCAGAAACCTGCTCCCTTTACTCTCTGTTCCGAATGTGCTAGACGGCCAATTTTTATAGCCTTTAGCCGTACCCTTATCCTACTTCTCCTCTGTTCCTCTGGTGATGTAGAGGTTAATCCAGGACCTGCAGTGCCTAGCCCCACTCCTACTCCCCAGGTGCTCTCATTTGTTGACTTCTGTAACTGTAAAATCCTTGGTTTCATGCATGTTAACATTAGAAGCCTCCTCCCTAAGTTTGTTTTATTCACTGCTTTAGCACATTCTGCCAACCCGGATGTCTTAGCCGTGTCTGAATCACGGCTTAGGAAAACTACCAAAAACCCTGACATTTCCATCCCTAACTATAAAATGTTCCGCCAAGATAGAACTGACAAAGGGGGCGGTGTTGCAATCTACTGCAGAGAGAGCCTGCAGAGTTCTGTCATGCTATCCAGGTCTGTACCAAAACAATTCGAGCTTCTACTTCTAAAAATGTACCTTTCCAGAAACAAGTCTCTCACAGTTGCTGCTTGCTATAGAACACCCTCTGCCCCCAGCTGTGCCCTGGACACCATATGTGAATCGATTGCCCCCCATCTATCTTCAGAGCTCGTGCTGCTAGGCGACCTAAACTGGGACATGCTTAACAGCCCGGCCATCCTGCAATCTAAGCTTGATGCCCTCAATCTCACACAAATCATCTATGAACCTACCAGGTACAACCCCAAATCCGTAAACTCTGGCACCCTCATAGACATCATCCTAACTAACTCGCCCTCCAAATACACCTCTGCTGTTTTCAACCAAGATCTCAGAAATCACTGCCTCATTTCCTGCATCCGTAATGGGTCTGCGGTCAAATGACCACCGCTCATCACTGTCAAACGCTCCCTAAAAAATGTCTAATCGACCTGGCCGGGGTATCCTGGAATGACATTGACCTCATTCCGTCAGTAGAGGATGCCTGGTTATTCTTTAAAAGTGCCTTCCTCACCAACTTAAATAAGCATGCTCCATTCAAAGAATTTAGAACCAGGAATAGATATAGCCCTTGGTTCACTCCAGACCTGTCTGCCCTTGACCAGCACAAAAACATCCTGTGGCGTTCTGCATTAGCATCGAATAGCCCCCGTGATATGCAACTTTTAAGGGAAGTTAGGAACCAATATAAACAGGCAGTTAGGAAAGCTAAGGCTAACTTTTTCAAACAGAAATTTGCATCCTGTAGTACAAACTCAAAAAAGTTCTGGGACACTGCAAAATCCATGGAGAATAAGAGCTCCTCCTCCCAGCTGCCCACTACGCTGAGGCTTATCTTGGCCAGGTCGCAATTGCAAATGAGAACTTGTTCTCAACTAGCCTACCTGGTTAAATAAAGGTGAAAAAAAAGGAAGCACTGTCACTACCGATAAATCCACAATAATTGAGAATTTCAATAAGCATTTTTCTATGGCTGGCCATGCTTTCCACCTGGCTACCCCTACCCCGGTCAACAGCCCTGCGTTCCCCACAGCAACTCGTCCAAACCTCCCCACTTCTCCTTCACCCAAATCCAGATAGCTGATGTTCTGAAAGAGCTGCAAAATCTGGACCCCTACAAATCAGCCGAGCTAGACAATCTGGACCCTCTCTTTCTAAAATTATCTGCCGAAATTGTTGCAACCCCTATTACTAGCCTTTTCAACCTCTCTTTCGTATCGTCTGAGATTCCCAAAGATTGGAAAGCTGCCGCTGTCATCCCCCTCTTCAAAGGGGGAGACACTCTAGACCCAAACTGCTACATACCTATATCTATCCTACCCTGTCTTTCTAAGGTTGAAAGCCAAGTTAACAAACAGATTACCTACCATTTCGGATCCCATCGTACCTTCTCCGCTATGCAATCTGGTTTCAGAGCTGGTAATGGGTGCAGCTCAGCCACGCTCAAGGTCCTAAACTATATCATAACCGCCATCGATAAGACATTACTGTGCAGCCGTATTCATCAACCTGACCAAGGCTTTCAACTCTGTCAATCACAACATTCTTATTGGCAGACTCAACAGCCTTGGTTTCTCAAATGGTTGCCTCGCTTGGTTACGCAACTACTTCTCCGATAGAGTTCAGTATGTCAAATCATAGGGCCTGTTGTCCGGACCTCTGGCAGTCTCTATGGGGGTGCCACATGGTTAAATTCTCGGGCCGACCCTCTTCTCTGTATACATCAATGATGTCGCTCTCGCTGCTGGTGATTCTTTGATCCACCTCTACGCAGACGACACCATTCTGTATACCTCTGGCCCTCTGTTGGACACTGTGTTATGTAACCTCCAAATGAGCTTCAATGCCATACAACTCTCCTTCCGTGGCCTCCAACTGCTCTTCAATGCAAGTAAAACTAAATGCATGCTCTTCAACCGATCGCTGCCCGCACCTGCCCTTCCCGTACAGCATCACTACTCTGGACGGTTCGGACTTAGAATATGTGGACAACTACAAATACCTAGGTGTCTTGTTAGACTGTAAACTCTCCTTCCAGACTCACATTAAACATCTCCAATCCAAAATGTAATCTAGAATTGGCTTCCTATTTCGCAACAAAGAATCCTTCACTCATGCTGCCAAACATACCCTCGTAAAAATGACCATCCTACCAATCCTCGACTTCGGCAATGTCATTTACAAAATAGCCTCCAACACAAATTGCATGCAGTCTATCACAGTGCCATCCGTTTGGTCACCAAAGCCCCATACACTACCCACCACTGCGACCTGTATGTTCTCGTTGGCTGGCCCTCGCTTCATACTCGTTGCCAAACCCACTGGCTCCAGGTCATCTACAAGTCTCTGCTAGGTAAAGCCCCGCCTTAGCTCACTGGTCACCATAGCGGCACCCACCCGCAGCACGCGCTCCAGCAGGTATATTTCACTGGTCATCCCCAAAGCCAATTCTTCCTTTGGCCGCCTTTCCTTCCAGTTCTCTGCTCTCTGAAGCTGGAGACTCTTACCTCCCTCACTAACTTTAAGCACCAGCTGTCACAGATCACTGCACCTGTACATAGCTCATCTGTAAATAGCCCATCAAATCTACCATCCAATCTACCTCATCCCCATACTGTATTTATTTATTGATCTTGCTACTTTGCACCTCTGTATCTCAACTCGCACAGTCATCATCTGCACATCCTACTTTTCCAGTGTTTAATTGCTATATTGTAATTACTTTGCCACCATGGCCTATATATTGCCTTACCTCTCTTATCCTACCTCATTTGCACATGCTGTATATATATTTTCCTACTGTTTTATTGACTGCACGCTTGTTTATTCCATGTGTAACTCTGTGTTCTTGTATGTGTCGTACTGCTTTGCTTTATCTTGACCAGGTCGCAGTTTCAAATGAGAACTTGTTCTCAACTGGCCTACCTGGTTAAATAAAGGTGAAAATTAAAAATAAAATAAAAACAAGTGCTGTGTATGAGATAATAATTGAGGTTGAAGTGATACATCATTTTGAAAAGCCATTATTTTGTATAACAGAGTGCCAAATTACAAATTTCAATTTTTTGCTAACCAATCTTATAGTGCCTTTAGAACGTATTAACACCCCTAGACTTTTTCCACTTTTTGTTGTGGTGCAGCCTGAATTTAAAATGTGTCACCGGTCTGCACACAATGTCCTATAATGTGAAAGTGGAATTATGTATTTAGAAATGAAGCTGAAATGTATTGAGTCAATAAGTATTCAACCCCTTGTTATGGCAAGCCTAAATAAGTTCAGGAGTAAACATTTGCTTAACCTCTGTGTGCAATAATGGTGTTCAACATAAAAAAACATTTACCCCCCTTTTCTCCCCAATTTCGTGGTATCCAATTATTAGTAGTTACTGTCTTGTCTCATCGCTACAAGAGTCTCCGGTGGCACAGCTAGCACTGCAATGCAATGCCTTAGAACACTGAGTCTCCGGTGGCACAGCTAGCACTGCAATGCCTTAGAACACTGAGTCTCCGGTGGCACAGCTAGCACTGCACTGCAATGCCTTAGAACACTGAGTCTCCGGTGGCACAGCTAGCACTGCAATATAGTGCCTTAGAACACTGCGCCACCCGGGAGGCCCCAACATGATTTTTGAATGACTAGCTCATCTCTGTACCTCACACATACATCTGTAAGGTCCCTCAGTCGAGCAGTGAATTTCTTACACAGATTCAACCACAAAGACCAGGGAGGTTTTCCAATGCCTTGCAAAGAAGGTCACCTACTGCTAGATGGGTAAAAAAAAAAAAAAACAGACATTGAATATCCTTTTGACCATGGTGAAGTTATTACTTATCACTACACCCAGTCACTACAATGATACAAGCGTCCTTCCTAATGCAGTTGTCGGAGAGGAAGGAAGCCGCTCAGGGATTTCACCATGAGGCCAATGGTGATTTTAAAACACTTAGAGTTTAATGGCTGTGATAGGAGAAAAAGAAGGATGGATCAACAACATTGTAGTAACTCCACAATACTACCTGCTTTTTAAATAATATGAACAAAAAATATAAAGTTTTATTTGGAATGGCAAGCCAGACAAAATTGAAATGGCCTATTTATATAACGAATATGAATTCGGAAGGGCAGAAATGAATTAATATTAAAGCTTTGGACCTCTCACTAAAGGCATCAGTCATACAAACGTATACTTAAATCCAAACTGGTTCTCTAGTAAATTTGTAGGAATGTCTCACCCCATGTTCAAGAATGGCCTTTTTCCCTTTATTCACATTACACCTGCTCACTTTCGGTTGTTTGAAAAGGAAATAACCTCCAAAATATACTTATTTTTTTAAACAAGCCTTAGAAAGTTGGTTGCAATTTCAGTTTAATCCACCTGAAAAGATGGAACAAATAATACAACAAATATTGTGGTTAAACTCAAATATAGTAATTGATTAAAAAAAGTATTATTCAAAGAAATGTTCAAAAAAGCTATCATGGTTGTGAATGATATCATAAATAGGACTGGTGGAACTGTCACACATGCAGCTAACACAGACATATGGAAATGTCTGCTCTACCCCAAATGACAGCCAACTAATTGCAGCATTACTACAAAAATGGAAGAGGCAAGTAGAAGGGGGAAAAAGTAAGGAACTTGTATGTCGGCCCTGTATTAAAGAACATAAATGGTTAAAGAAAAGTGTGATAAATAAAAACATATACCAATTTCATTTAAGGACCAAACAACTGACAGCTGTACCATATAAATGGCAAAATAGTTGGGAAGAGATTTGCAATGTACCCAATCCTGTAACGGTTTTCTTCCGTTGAAGGAGAGGAGGACCAAAATGCAGCGTGGTTAGTGTTCAGCATGTTTAATAATAAATAAATGAGAACACTACAAAATAACAAATGTGAAAACCGAAACAGTCCTATCTGGTGCATATACACAAAGACAGAAGACAACCACCCACAACACCCAACACAAAACAGGCTACCTAAATATGGTTCCCCAATCAGAGACAATGACTAACACCTGCCTCTGATTGAGAACCATATCAGGCCAAACAACAAACCCAACATAGAAACACAAAACATAGAATGCCCACTCAGCTCACATCCTAACCAACACTAAAACAAAAGAAAACACAAAAGAACTATGGTCAGAACGTGACAATTATATATATGGGGATACAATCTTCCCAGCACTGCATATTTTGCTGTGAGGATGCAGAGTCATTAGATCATTTATTTTGGTATTGTCCATATGTAGCTCGTTTTTGGTCACAGGTCCAGGAATGGCTGAAGAATTTCAACATTTGCCTAGAACTAACGTTACAGATAGCAATACTGGGTGATTTGAAAAGCCATAGTCAATCAATCAATAATATAATAATTATTTTAGCAATTTTTTAATTTTTTAATTTACAATCTGTAGAAGCTATGAGAATAGAAAGGCTCAGTACTTTTGTCAAGCATCACAGCACAGTTGAAAAATATATGGAAAATAGAAATCTAAAATGGATGGTGTTAAGAGATAGATGGGAGGGGTTGAATGGAGCTGAAGGGTGGGACTAACAACAAGATAACCAATGTAAAACATTGTAACATGTTCAGAAATGTTGTGAAAAAGCACAGTTATAAATAAAAATCAAACTGGATGGACATCAGAAATAGAGGAAGGACTAAAAACAAACAAAATATAACTATTGTAAAATAGATTGTGTCTGTAAAATGTGTATAAGATGTATAAACTGATGGTAGAAGCCTAAATGTCATTGTTTGCGGGGAATAATAAAGGTATATTCTAAAAGAAGTAGGTACAGTATATCTATATACTGTAGGTATGTGTATGTATATATGTGTAAATGTGTATATGTACGTGTATGTATATGTACATATTTACCCCCCAAAATATATGGGGGATTGGAAATTATGCAGACAATTACATTGATGGAAGCAACATTCTTTCCACAATATTAAGCTGATCCACCCCTTATCAAAAAACTCCACAATACTAACCTAAATTACGAAGTGAAATGATGGAACCCTGTACAGAATACAAATACTCCAAAACATGCATTGTGTTTGCAATAAGACACTAAAACTGCAAACAAATTGGCAAAGATATGAACTTTATGTCCTGAATAGAAAGCGTTATGTTTGGGGCAAATCCAACACATCACTGAGTACCACTCATCATAATTTCAAGCATTGTGGTGGCTGCATCATGTTATGGGTATGCTTGTCATCGGCAAGGACTAGGGAGTTTTTTTAAATAAAAAAAAACGGAATAGAGCTAAGCTCAGGCAAAATCCTAGAGGCTAACCAAGTTCAGTGCGCTTTCCAACACACTGGGAGACAAATTCGCATTTCAGCAGGACAATAACCTAAAACACAAGGTCAAATATACACTGGAATTGCTTACCAAGAAGACAGTGAATATTCCTGAGTGGCCTAGTTACAGTTTTGATTTAAATTGGCTTGAACATCTATGGCAAGACTTGGACATTTTCAACAACCAACTTGAAAGAGCTTGAAAACTTTTTTTTTTAATAAGTGAAAAAATGGTACAATCCATGTGTGCAAAGCTCTTAGAGACTTGCCCAGATAGACTCACAGCTGTAATCACTTAGAGACTTGCCCAGATAGACTCACAGCTGTAATCATTTAGAGACTTGCCCAGATAGACTCACAGCTGTAATCACTTAGAGACTTGCCCAGATAGACTCACAGCTGTAATCACTTAGAGACTTGCCCAGATAGACTCACAGCTGTAATCATTGCCAAAGGTGATTCTAACATGTATTGACTCAGGGGTGTGAATACTTACAGTATGTAAACGTGATACAGTATTTCTGTATTAGTATTTACTAAGCATCCCCATGGGTTCCTGCCAAGGCAGCAGCTACTCTTCCTGGGGTTTATTATGGATCCCCATTAGTTCCTGCCAAGGCAGCAGCTACTCTTCCTGGGGTTTATTATGGATCCCCATTAGTTCCTGCCAAGGCAGCAGCTACTCTTCCTGGGGTCCAGCAACATTAAGGCAGTTATACACAATTTAAAATATTACATGACATTACATTTCATAACACTTACCACAACACATTAAGTGTGTTCCCTCAGACCACTACTATGCTACCACATATCTACAATACAAAATCCATGTGTACGTGTGTGTAACGTGCGTGTCTTATCGTGTGTGTGTGTGTGCCTGTGTGTGTGTTTCTCTCCACAGTCCGCGCTGTTCTATAAGGTGTAGTTTATTTTTAAAAAAAAATCTGATTCTACTGCTTGCATCAGTTACTTGATGTGGAATAGAGTTCCATGTAGTCATGGCTCTATGTAGTACTGTGTGTCTCCCATAGTCTGTTCTAGACTTGGGGACTGTGAAGAGACCTCCGGTGGCATGTCTTGTGGGGTATGGATGTGTCTGAGCTGTGTGCTAGTAGTTTAAACAGACACCTCGGTGCATTCAGCATGTCAACACTTCTTACAAAAAACAAGTAGTGATCCTGTCAATCTCTCCTCTACTTTCATTTTAAATAAATAAAAGCAAGAATGTCTAAAAACATGTTTTCACTTTATCATTATGAGGTATTGTGTGTAAATGGGTGAGGAAAAAAATCTAACATTATTTAAACTATTTTGAATTCAGGCTGTAACACAATAAAAAGTGGGGGAAATTCAAGGGGTATGAATACTTTTTGAAGGCACGGTATCTTATCTTAAAATAACACTTTGCTACCAAAGGAAACGTATCTGTTTAGTGAATGCCTGCGTCTCTTTGAGATAATGCTGACAAATCCCACACACGTCTTGGGTGTTTAGGGTACTTTTGTAGCGGCAACTATAGCTATCAATATAAAACTGTTGATCGTATTTGAACCTAAACTCAACTTTTCCAAATAATAATTGAAGGCCAAAAGCTAATTTTCCTATAATTACTCGCAAGGGGCACAAGTAATTCTTAAGGTGAACATCAACAAATAAGAATACATGGGTTGGCTGGTAGTGTTCATCGTTCTCCAGCAGACCCTGGTAAGTAGTGTGACTGCAGCCGTGACCCAGTGCTTACATAGGGCACCACCCATGGAACCACAGCACAGAGAAGAACAACCAATCAGGAGAGCTGTTATAATGAGCTGGTGACACACATAGAATAGAATGCATATGTTATGATGATCCACAACTGAATCAATACAAGTTCGTCATCATTGAGTGATAATTGGATTGATGATCACCATTTTGGCTAATATCAATCAAATGTATTTATAAAGCCCTTCTTACATCAGCTGATGTCACAAAGTGCTGTACAGAAACCCAGCCTGAAACCCTAAATAGCAAGCAATGCAGGTGTGGAGGCACGGTGGCTAGGAAAAACTCTCTAGAAAGGCCAGAACCTAGGAAGAAACCTAGAGAAGAACCAGGCTATGAGGGGTGGCCAGTCCTCTTCTGGCTGTGCCGGATGAAGATTATAACAGAACATGGCAAAGATGTTCAAATGTTCCTAGATGACCAGCAGGGTCAAATAATAATAATCACAGTGGTTGTAGAGGGTGCAACAGGTCAGCACCTCAGGAGTAAATGTCAGTTGGCTTTTCATAGCCGACCATTCAGAGTATCTCTACCTCTCCTGCTGTCTCTAGAGAGTTGAAAACAGCAGGTCTGGGACAAGGTAGCACGTCCGGTGAACAGGTCAGGGTTCCATAGCCGCAGGCAGAACAGTTGAAACTGGAGCAGCAGCACGGCCAGGTAGACTGGGGACAGCAAGGAGTCATCAGGCCAGGTAGTCCTGAGGCATTGTCCTAGGGCTCAGGTCCTCTGAAAGAAAGAAAGAAAGAAAGAAAGAAAGAAAGAAAGAAAGAAAGAAAGAAAGAAAGAGAGAGAGAAAGAGAGAAAGAATGAGAGAAAAAGAGCATACTTAATGGGAAGTGTTCCTGTCCTTGAGGTTCATTTTCCCCTGAAATTATGTTTCCCTCGACATCCCGTTTTCAGCCAATGCCTCTCTTTACAAGGTGATAGAGATTAGCGCATTCATAATTCCAGGAGATTATATGGTAATGTGTGTTTGTATTGTGTTTATTAGTGTGCCACCACAGCTGTTGAAACGCTCCTCAGCCAAACGTCCCTGTTGCCTTCTTACCATTTACATTTGTATTGCAACGCCTCCAATTTGTGAGATTTAATTGAATATATTCAAATGTGATTCATACAACCATTTCACTCTCACCCTACAAACACATATTGCAATTGTGCTGGCTGTGTTATGCTTTCTGGTTGTGTTATGGTTTCTGGCTGGGTTATGTTTTCTGGCTGTGTTATGTTTTCTGGCTGTGTTATGTTTTCTGGCTGGGTTATGTTTTCTGGCTGGGTTATGTTTTCCTGCCTTCCCCTCCCATGTACACTCCCACTCTTTCTCTCTAATTAAAAATCAGACTGGCCTTTGTAGGAGACACTGTGGAGGAATCAATAGGTCCATTAATTACTGCAATTCATTACCCAAATAAACATGGGACCCAACATTTTAGCGGATACAAATTTGGAGGACGCAAGCGTTTGGCCAGAGGCAAAGGCCTGGCCTGGGGATCCCTTTTGCATTAATCTGCAGATCATACTGCGTTGAGACCCAGGGATCATCCAGGGATTCTCTAGGGATCCTACACTCTCAGGCGCTGATTTATGGCCACCGAATACAAAGGTAGTCATGTGACATGGCTGTCACCGAGAGCTGCAGTTCTCTCTCTCTCTCTCTCTCTCTCTCTCTCTCTCTCTCGCTCTCTCGCTCTGTCTGTCTGTCTGTCTGTCTGTCTGTCTGTCTGTCTGTCTGTCTGTCTGTCTGTCTGTCTGTCTGTCTGTCTGTCTGTCTGTCTGTCTGTCTCTGGGCCATGGAGGCTCCCCTGAAAGTGCTTGGCAGAGGACAATGGTAAAGGACATCCCTCTCCCTGGCTGTCATCTCAGCCGAGTGCGCCTATTTGTGAATGATATCTCCAACGCTGGCTATAATAAAACATGAAAATGATGGATCGCACCAATAAATTACCGTTGAGTGGATTGCTAGGTCAGATATGTGTGAAGAGGCATCACACAGCGTGCCTCTTCACACCCAGGATGCATACACTACACATTACATACATACATAATAAACACATCATTCACACATAATAATATATAATACACACATAATACACACATAATAATATATAATACACACATAATACACACATAATAATATATAATACACACATAATAATATATAATACACACATAATAATATATAATACACACATAATAATATATTATAATACACACATAATAATATATAATACACACATAATACACACATAATAATATATTATAATATATCTTAATACACACATAATAATATATTATAATATATCTTAATACACACATAATAATATATTATAATGTATCATAATACACACACACTAATATATCGTAATACACACATAATACACATATACAAATATATAATACACATAATATATAATACACACATAATAATATATTATAACATATCATAATACACACATAATAATATATTATAATTTATCATAATACACACATAATAATATATTATAATGTATCATAATACACACACACACTAATATATCGTAATACACACATAATACACATATACAAATATATAATACACATATAATAATATATTATAATATATCATAATACACACAAAATAATATATTATAATGTATCATAATACATACACAATAATATATCATAATACACACATAATATAGTATAATACACATAATACACACATATATACACACATAATAATATATTAGACTACACACATAATTCAAACATAATATATCATAATGCACACGTAACACTCACATAATAATATATTATAATACACACATAATACATACATATTTCATATATTATAATACACACATAATACACACATAATAATATATTATAATATATCATAATACACACATAATAATATATTATAATACACACATAATAATATATTATAATATATCATAATACACACATAATAATATATTATAATACACACATAATACACACATAATCATATATTATAATACACACATACTAATATATTATAATACACACACAATAATATATTACAATATATCATAATACACACATAATAATATATTATAATATATCATAATACACACATAATAATATATTATAATACACAAGTAATGCAGACATAATAATATATTATAATACACACATAATACACACATAATCATATATTATAATACACACATACTAATATATTATAATACACACATAATAAACACTTAATATATCATAATGCACATGTAATACACACATAAAAATATGTTATAATACATACATAATACACACATATTTAATATATTATAATACACACATAATACACACATAATAATATATTAAAATACACACATAACAATATATTACAATATATCATAATACACACATAATAATATATCATAATACACACGTAATACACACACGATAATATATTATAATATATCATAATACACACATAATAATATATTATAATACACAAGTAATACACACATAATAATATATTATAATACACACATAATAATATATTATAATATATCATAATACACACATAATAATATATGATCATATATAATACACACATAATAATTTGTCATAATACACATGTAATACACACATAATAATATATTATAATACACACATAAAACACACATATTAATATATTATAATACACACATACTACACACATAAAACACACATAATGATATATTATAATACACACATAATACACACATAATACAATATAATAATATATTGTAATACACACATAATAATATATTATAATACACACATTATAATATAGTGTAATACACACATAATCATATATTATAATACACACATTATAATATATTATAATACACACATAATACACCCATAGTAGTTTATTATAATACACACATAATAATATTTTATAATATACACATAATACACACATTATATATATATTATAATACACACGTATTACCCACATAATAATATATTATAATACACACATAAAACACACATAGTAATATATTATAATACACACATGCTACACACATAAAACACACATAATGATATATTATAATACACACATAATACAATATAATAATATATTATAATACACACATAATAATATATTATAATACACACATTATAATATAGTGTAATACACACATAATACACCCATAGTAGTTTATTATAATACACACATAATAATATATTATAATACACACATGCTACACACATAAAACACACATAATGATATATTATAATACACACATAATACAATATAATAATATATTATAATACACACATAATAATATATTATAATACACACATTATAATATAGTGTAATACACACATAATACACCCATAGTAGTTTATTATAATACACACATAATAATATATTATAATACACATAATAATATATTATAATACACATAATAATATATTATAATACACACATTATAATATATTATAATACACACATAATACACCCATAGTAGTTTATTATAATACACACATAATAATATTTTATAATATACACATAATACACACATTATATATATATTATAATACACACGTATTACCCACATAATAATATATTATAATACACACATCATGCGCACATAATAATATTGTACCATACACACATAATAAGGTATTATAATACACACATAATAATATATTGTAATACACACATAATAATATATACATACAATACACACACAGCCTGTGTACAGTACACACGCAGACAAACACACATGCTTAAACTGCATGAACACACATACTGTAGTTATGGTGAAACACTGTTCACTTTCACTAGACAAAGATATGCAAAGGTAAATTTAATCTTAATTTGTATTAAATCCATTTTAATGAATGATAAAAAAAAATCCTTGATGGCAGTGCAATCCAACTATGCAAGTGTGTTAAAGAGGCAATCAGGAGTTGCTACAGAACATCCTTTGTTGTGTGTGAATAAATTATTGATATACACCCAACCAAACACTCACACTGACCTCATCCACTTTAGTTTCCACTTCAGTTACACTACTTCTGTCACGACTTTTGCCGAAGTCGGTCACTCTCCTTGTTCGGGCGGCGTTCCTCTCCTTGTTCGGGCGGCGTTCCTCTCCTTGTTCGGGCGACGTTCGGCGGTCGACGTCTCCGGCTTTGGAGCCATCGCCGATCCACTTTTCATTTTCCATTTGTTTTGTCTTTGTTTTCTACACATCTGGTTTCTATTCCCCAATTACATGTTCATTATTTAACCCTCTGTTTCCCCCATGTTGGTGTGCGTGTTTGTATATCATGTTCAGGTCGTTACTTGTTGGCTGGTATTGTTTGTATATAATGTTCAGGTCGTTACTTGTTGGCTGGTATTGTTTGTATATAATGTTCAGGTCGTTACTTGTTGGCTGGTATTGTTTGTATATAATGTTCAGGTCGTTACTTGTTGGATGGTATTGTTTGTATATAATGTTCAGGTCGTTACTTGTTGGATGGTATTGTTTGTATATAATGTTCAGGTCGTTACTTGTTGGCTGGTATTGTTTGCCGGGTTCGTTATTACGCCCGTTATTTACGAGTGACCGGTAATTTCACGCACCTTTAGTATTTGTTTTATACTGGTGCTGTTCGTGGAATAAATGACCTTGTACACTCATCTCTGCTCTCCTGCGCCTGATTCCATGCACCAGTTACCCACAGCCTGACAACTTCTCTCTATAGTCATTGAGATGTGGAGCTCTCCAAACTTCCAGATTGTTATTATGGTCATGTGTGGTGCTCACTTATCATTTTCATTGTACAATGGTGTTTCAACAAACACATAGGTGTCACTGAAGAAGGTTTGTGGATAGATCCTACATATTGTAGGAGTGTTGTGGATAGGTCCTACATATTATAGGAGGGTTGGGGATAGATCCTACATATTATAGGAGGGTTGGGGTTAGACCCTACATATTGTAGGAGTGTTGGGGATAGATCCTACATATTGTAAGAGAGTTGGGGATAGATCCTACATATTTTAGGGGGGTTGGGGATAGATCCTACATATTTTAGGAGGGTTGGGGATAGATCCTACATATTGTAAGAGAGTTGGGGGTAGATCCTACATGTTGTAGGAGAGTTGGGGATAGATCCTACATATTGTAGGAGAGTTGGGGGTAGATCCTACATATTGTAGGAGAGTTGGGGATAGATCCTACATATTGTAGGAGAGTTGGGGATAGATCCTACATATTGTAGGAGAGTTGGGGATAGATCCTACATATTGTAGGAGAGTTGGGGATAGATCCTACATATTGTAGGAGAGTTGGGTATAGGTCCTACATATTATAGGAGGGTTGGGGATAGATCCTACATATTGTAGGAGAGTTGGGGATAGATCCTACATATTGTAGGAGGGTTGGGGATAGATCCTACATATTGTAGGAGAGTTGGGGGTAGATCCTACATATTGTAGGAGAGTTGGGGATAGATCCTACATATTGTAGGAGAGTTGGGGATAGATCCTACATATTGTAGGAGAGTTGGGGATAGATCCTACATATTGTAGGAGAGTTGGGGTAGATCCTACATATTGTAGGAGAGTTGGGGATAGATCCTACATATTGTAGGAGGGTTGGGGGTAGATCCTACATATTGTAGGAGTGTTGGGGATAGATCCTACATATTGTAGGAGGGTTGGGGATAGATCCTACATATTGTAGGAGGGTTGGGGATAGATCCTACATATTGTAGGAGTGTTGGGGATAGATCCTACATATTGTAGGAGGGTTGTGGATAGATCCTACATATTGTAGGAGAGTTGGGTATAGATCCTACATATTGTAGGAGAGTTGGGTATAGGTCCTACATATTATAGGAGGGTTGGGGATAGATCCTACATATTGTAGGAGAGTTGGGATAGATCCTACATATTGTAGGAGGGTTGGGGGTAGATCCTACATATTGTAGGAGGGTTGGGGGTAGACCCTACATATTGTAGGAGAGTTGGGGATAGATCCTACATATTGTAGGAGAGTTGGGGATAGATCCTACATATTGTAGGAGAGTTGGGGATAGATCCTACATATTGTAAGAGAGTTGGGGGTAGACCCTACATATTGTAGGAGAGTTGGGGATAGATCCTACATATTGTAGGAGAGTTGGGGGTAGATCCTACATATTGTAGGAGTGTTGGGGATAGATCCTACATATTGTAGGAGTGTTGGGGATAGATCCTACATATTGTAGGAGAGTTGGGGGTAGATCCTACATATTGTAGGAGAGTTGGGGATAGATCCTACATATTGTAGGAGAGTTGGGGATAGATCCTACATATTGTAGGAGAGTTGGGGATAGATCCTACATATTGTAGGAGAGTTGGGGATAGATCCTACATATTGTAGGAGAGTTGGGGATAGATCCTACATATTGTAGGAGAGTTGGGATAGATCCTACATATTGTAGGAGAGTTGGGGATAGATCCTACATATTGTAGGAGAGTTGGGGATAGATCCTACATATTGTAGGAGAGTTGGGGATAGATCCTACATATTGTAGGAGAGTTGGGGATAGATCCTGATAATGTGTTACAGGTTGAACAAGGAGCAGAGTTCGTCCTGTGAGAATCCAATCAATGTTTAACCTTAAGGCCATCTACTTAGAGAGGACCCTTAAAACTGAAATGGGTGATTAGTTATTCATATAGGATCCATTTGAAAATGGCCACCATCCAAAAGTGTTACTAATTAAAAATCAATCTGTGGGCCATTAGTGGGAAGGTTGTGTTATTCAGAGGAGCCTTTGTAATGAGCCCTGCTTTAGGTCTGGGGGGTTGGAGTACAGATGCCAGCTAAACTGAGCTCCGCTGTAGCTCAACTTAAACCATTGATACTATGTGTGGAGATGCTGTACTTGTAGTCTGTACTAATGGATCCACTTACCCTGGGACAGGAGAAAACAACAAAATAAATGTGGGTGTTCGTTGTACTTGAGAGGCTCCATAGATAACTATTAAAGGCAGATTTGTTGGCCTGATTTTGATAACGGAAGGGATTCCAGAGCAGGAATGCATTTGTCTGCTTTAGCAGGAGAGGTGTTAGATATGTGATAAATGTTTGCCCAGAACAGGGCTCCGGGCAGCCGAGCGGAAATGGAGGAAAACTCGCCTCCCTGCGGACCTGGCATCCTTTCACTCCCTCCTCTCTACATTTTCCTCTTCTGTCTCTGCTGCTAAAGCCACTTTCTACCACTCTAAATTCCAAGCATCTGCCTCTAACCCTAGGAAGCTCTTTGCCACCTTCTCCTCCCTCCTGAATCCTCCCCCTCCTCCCTCTCTGCAGATGACTTCGTCAACCATTTTGAAAAGAAGGTCGACGACATCCGATCCTCGTTTGCTAAGTCAAACGACACCGCTGGTTCTGCTCACACTGCCCTACCCTGTGCTCTGACCTCTTTCTCCCCTCTCTCTCCAGATGAAATCTCGCGTCTTGTGACGGCCGGCCGCCCAACAACCTGCCCGCTTGACCCTATCCCCTCCTCTCTTCTCCAGACCATTTCCGGAGACCTTCTCCCTTACCTCACCTCGCTCATCAACTCATCCCTGACCGCTGGCTACGTCCCTTCCGTCTTCAAGAGAGCGAGAGTTGCACCCCTTCTGAAAAAACCTACACTCGATCCCTCCAATGTCAACAACTACAGACCAGTATCCCTTCTTTCTTTTCTCTCCAAAACTCTTGAACGTGCCGTCCTTGGCCAGCTCTCCGCTATCTCTCTCAGAATGACCTTCTTGATCCAAATCAGTCAGGTTTCAAGACTAGTCATTCAACTGAGACTGCTCTTCTCTGTATCACGGAGGCGCTCCGCACTGCTAAAGCTAACTCTCTCTCCTCTGCTCTCATCCTTCTAGACCTATCGGCTGCCTTCGATACTGTGAACCATCAGATCCTCCTCTCCACCCTCTCCGAGTTGGGCATCTTCGGCGCGGCCCACGCTTGGATTGCGTCCTACCTGACAGGTCGCTCCTACCAGGTGGCGTGGCGAGAATCTGTCTCCTCACCACGCGCTCTCACCACTGGCGTCCCCCAGGGCTCTGTTCTAGGCCCTCTCCTATTCTCGCTATACACCAAGTCACTTGGCTCTGTCATAACCTCACATGGTCTCTCCTATCATTGCTATGCAGACGACACACAATTAATCTTCTCCTTTCCCCCTTCTGATGACCAGGTGGCGAATCGCATCTCTGCATGTCTGGCAGACATATCAGTGTTGACAACTCCATTGTGTCCTCCTCCCAGAGCGCTAAGAACCTTGGCGTGATCCTGGACAACACCCTGTCGTTCCCAACTAACATCAAGGCGGTGGCCCGTTCCTGTAGGTTCATGCTCTACAACATCCGCAGAGTACGACCCTGCCTCACACAGGAAGCGGCGCAGGTCCTAATCCAGGCACTTGTCATCTCCCGTCTGGATTACTGCAACTCGCTGTTGGCTGGGCTCCCTGCCTGTGCCATTAAACCCCTACAACTCATCCAGAACGCCGCAGCCCGTCTGGTGTTCAACCTTCCCAAGTTCTCTCACGTCACCCCGCTCCTCCGCTCTCTCCACTGGCTTCCAGTTGAAGCTCGCATCCGCTACAAGACCATGGTGCTTGCCTACGGAGCTGTGAGGGGAACGGCACCTCAGTACCTCCAGGCTCTGATCAGGCCCTACACCCAAACAAGGGCACTGCGTTCATCCACCTCTGGCCTGCTCGCCTCCCTACCACTGAGGAAGTACAGTTCCCGCTCAGCCCAGTCAAAACTGTTCGCTGCTCTGGCCCCCCAATGGTGGAACAAACTCCCTCACGACGCCAGGACAGCGGAGTCAATCACCACCTTCCGGAGACACCTGAAACCCCACCTCTTTCAGGAATACCTAGGATAGGATAAAGTAATCCTTCTCACCCCCCCCCTTAAAAGATTTAGATGCACTATTGTAAAGTGGCTGTTCCACTGGATGTCTTAAGGTGAACGCACCAATTTGTAAGTCGCTCTGGATAAGAGCGTCTGCTAAATGACTTAAATGTAAATGTAAATCTAAACTCAGACCAGCACCTGGGGAAAAGCAACCCGCAGTGTCCGGACTCTGCTGAAAGGTATTAAAGGTGCAGAAGCGTATTTCAAGGCACCTCTTTAAAATCGTCCCTATTACAAAGGTATAACTGGTGCTGACGACGGGCTAACGATCTGCCCTTGTAGGTTTAAACTGTAACTCAGCAGTTGGTAACCTGGGCCCGGACAGGACGGCACCACTGTTTTACAAAATTATAACATCTAGAATACGTTTGAACACAGCCAGTGAAACCAGAGGTTAAGAAGGACATGTCATATATGCCATATAAAATGGGATTATTGGTTAGGTAGCGGCTATTTGATCACTCCTATTACCATTCTTGATGTTTCAACAATGGCCAATGTGGCATAAACACGGCCCTCTAGATCCCCATGAACAGTCACATAAAGCAAAATAAAATAAAACACTTACTTTAAGATTATTGGAGCAATGGGCTCCTGAGTGGCGCAGCGGTCTAAGACACTGCATCTCAGTGTTAGAGGCGTCACTACAGACACCCTGGTTTGAATCCAGGCTGTATCACAACCGGCCGTGATTGGGAGTCCCATAGGGGCGGCACACAATTGGCCCAGTGTCATCCGGGTTTTGCCGGTGTAGGCTGTCATTGTAAATAAGAATTTGTTCTTAACTAACTTGCCTATTTAAATAAATAAAATAATTGTTGAAATAACTTTGCAGGTGCTTGGTTAATCTTTTCTCTCTCCTTTTATGCACCTTTGTATGTGTTCCAAATCTTAAATGTCCCTAAAACATCCACTCCATTTCTACCAAGGTGTCTTTAGGCATGAATAATACTCACAGCATAATACTCATGGTAACTAATACTTACAGCCTAATACTTGCATCCTAATTAATACTCACAGCCTAATTAATATTTACAGCCTAATTAATACTCACAGCCTAATTAATACTTACAGCCTAATTAATACTTAAAGCCTAATTAATACTTACAGCCTAATTAATACTCACAGCCTAATTAATACTTGCAGCCTAATTAATACTTAAAGCCTAATTAATACTTACAGCCTAATTAATACTTAAAGCCTAATTAATACTCACAGCCTAATTAATACTCACAGCCTAATTAATACTTACAGCCTAATTAATACTTGCATCATAATTAATACTTGCATCCAAATTAATACCTGCATCCTAATTAATACTCACAGCCTAATTAATACTTGCAGCCTAATTAATACTTAAAGCCTAATTAATACTTACAGCCTAATTAATACTTAAAGCCTAATGAATACTTACAGCCTAACACTCAATGGTTCCCTATCACTCTGGATGGTGTGGGATGAATGGTTCCCTATCACTCTGGATGGTGTGGGATGAATGGTTCCCTATCACTCTGGATGGTTCGGGATGAATGGTTCCCTATCACTCTGGATGGTGTGGGATGAATGGTTCCCTATCACTCTGGATGGTGTGGGATGAATGGTTCCCTATCACTCTGGTTGGTTCGGGATGAATGGTTCCCTATCACTCTGGATGGTGTGGGATGAATGGTTCCCTATCACTCTGGTTGGTTCGGGATGAATGGTTCCCTATCACTCTGGATGGTGTGGGATGAATGGTTCCCTATCACTCTGGTTGGTTCGGGATGAATGGTTCCCTATCACTCTGGATGGTTTGGGATGAATGGTTCCCTATCACTCTGGATGGTGTGTTGGATGAATGGTTCCCTATCACTCTGGATGGTTTGGGATGAATGGTTCCCTATCACTCTGGATGGTGTGGGATGAATGGTTCCCTATCACTCTGGATGGTTCGGGATGAATGGTTCCCTATCACTCTGGATGGTGTGGGATGAATGGTTCCCTATCACTCTGGATGGTTCGGGATGAATGGTTCCCTATCACTCTGGATGGTGTGGGATGAATGGTTCCCTATCACTCTGGATGGTTCGGGATGAATGGTTCCCTATCACTCTGGATGGTGTGGGATAAATGGTTCCCTATCACTCTGGATGGTTCGGGATGAATGGTTCCCTATCACTCTGGTTGGTTTGGGATGAATGGTTCCCTATCACTCTGGTTGGTTCGGGATGAATGGTTCCCTATCACTCTGGATGGTGTGGGATGAATGGTTCCCTATCACTCTGGATGGTGTGGGATGAATGGTTCCCTATCACTCTGGTTGGTTCGGGATGAATGGTTCCCTATCACTCTGGATGGTGTGGGATGAATGGGTCCCTATCACTCTGGATGGTGTGGGATGAATGGTTCCCTATCACTCTGGATGGTGTGGGATGAATGGTTCCCTATCACTCTGGATGGTTCGGGATGAATGGTTCCCTATCACTCTGGATGGTTCGGGATGAATGGTTCCCCATCACTCTGGATGGTTCGGGATGAATGTTTCCCTATCACTCTGGATGGTGTGGGATGAATGGTTCCCTATCACTCTGGATGATGTGGGAAGAATGGTTCCCCGTCACTCTGGATGGTGTGGGATGAATGGTTCCCTATCACTCTGGATG
Source organism: Oncorhynchus nerka (assembly GCF_034236695.1). Classification (NCBI taxonomy): domain Eukaryota; kingdom Metazoa; phylum Chordata; class Actinopteri; order Salmoniformes; family Salmonidae; genus Oncorhynchus; species Oncorhynchus nerka. The sequence goes on from NC_088396.1 coordinate 48,806,992, forward strand.
GTGTGGGATGAATGGTTCCCTATCACTCTGGATGGTTCGGGATTAATGGTTCCCTATCACTCTGGATGTTGTGGGATGAATGGTTCCCTATCACTCTGGATGGTTCGGGATGAATGGTTCCCTATCACTCTGGATGGTGTGGGTTGAATGGTTCCCTATCACTCTGGATGGTGTGGGATGAATGGTTCCCTATCACTCTGGATGGTTCGGGATGAATGGTTCCCTATCACTCTGGTTGGTTTGGGATGAATGGTTCCCTATCACTCTGGTTGGTTCGGGATGAATGGTTCCCTATCACTCTGGATGGTGTGGGATGAATGGTTCCCTATCACTCTGGATGGTGTTGGATGAATGGTTCCCTATCACTCTGGTTGGTTCGGGATGAATGGTTCCCTATCACTCTGGATGGTGTGGGATGAATGGTTCCCTATCACTCTGGATGGTGTGGGATGAATGGTTCCCTATCACTCTGGATGGTGTGGGATGAATGGTTCCCTATCACTCTGGATGGTCTGGATGAATGGTTCCCTATCACTCTGGATGGTGTGGGATGAATGGTTCCCTATCACTCTGGATGGTTGTGGGATGAATGGTTCCCTATCACTCTGGATGGTTTGGGATGAATGGTTCCCTATCACTCTGGATGGTGTGGGATGAATGGTTCCCTATCACTCTGGATGGTTGGGATGAATGGTTCCCTATCACTCTGGATGGTGTGGGATGAATGGTTCCTATCACTCTGGATGGTGTGGGATGAATGGTTCACTCTGGATGGTTCGGGATGAATGGTTCCCTATCACTCTGGTTGGTTTGGGATGAATGGTTCCCTATCACTCTGGTTGGTTCGGGATGAATGGTTCCCTATCACTCTGGATGGTGTGGGATGAATGGTTCCCTATCACTCTGGATGGTGTGGGATGAATGGTTCCCTATCACTCTGGTTGGTTCGGGATGAATGGTTCCCTATCACTCTGGTTGGTTCGGGATGAATGGTTCCCTATCACTCTGGATGGTGTGGGATGAATGGTTCCCTATCACTCTGGTTGGTTCGGGATGAATGGTTCCCTATCACTCTGGATGGTTTGGGATGAATGGTTCCCTATCACTCTGGATGGTGTGTTGGATGAATGGTTCCCTATCACTCTGGATGGTTTGGGATGAATGGTTCCCTATCACTCTGGATGGTGTGGGATGAATGGTTCCCTATCACTCTGGATGGTGTGGGATGAATGGTTCCCTATCACTCTGGTTGGTTCGGGATGAATGGTTCCCTATCACTCTGGATGGTGTGGGATGAATGGGTCCCTATCACTCTGGATGGTGTGGGATGAATGGTTCCCTATCACTCTGGATGGTGTGGGATGAATGGTTCCCTATCACTCTGGATGGTTCGGGATGAATGGTTCCCTATCACTCTGGATGGTTCGGGATGAATGGTTCCCCATCACTCTGGATGGTTTGGGATGAATGGTTTCCCTATCACTCTGGATGGTGTGGGATGAATGGTTCCCTATCACTCTGGATGATGTGGGATGAATGGTTCCCTATCACTCTGGATGGTGATGGGATGAATGGTTCCCTATCACTCTGGATGGTTGGGATGAATGGTTCCCTATCACTCTGGATGGTGTGGATGAATGGTTCCCTATCACTCTGGATGGTTGGGATGAATGGTTCCCTATCACTCTGGATGGTTGGGATGAATGGTTCCCTATCACTCTGGATGGTGTGGGATGAATGGTTCCCTATCACTCTGGATGGTTCTGGATGGTGGGATGAATGGTTCCCTATCACTCTGGATGGGATGAATGGTCACTCTGGATGGGATGAATGGTTCCCTATCACTCTGGATGGTTCGGGATGAATGGTTCCCTATCACTCTGGTTGGTTTGGGATGAATGGTTCCCTATCACTCTGGTGAATGGTTCGGGATGAATGGTTCCCTATCACTCTGGATGGTGTGGGATGAATGGTTCCCTATCACTCTGGATGGTGTGGGATGAATGGTTCCCTATCACTCTGGATGGTTGGGATGAATGGTTCCCTATCACTCTGGATGGTGTGGGATGAATGGTTCCCTATCACTCTGGATGGTGTGGGATGAATGGTTCCCTATCACTCTGGATGGTGTGGGATGAATGGTTCCCTATCACTCTGGATGGTTGGGATGAATGGTTCCCTATCACTCTGGATGGTTGGGATGAATGGTTCCCTATCACTCTGGATGGTTGGGATGAATGGTTTCCCTATCACTCTGGATGGTGTGGGATGAATGGTTCCCTATCACTCTGGATGGTGTGGGATGAATGGTTCCCTATCACTCTGGATGGTGTGGGATGAATGGTTCCCTATCACTCTGGATGGTGTGGGATGAATGGTTCCCTATCACTCTGGATGGTTCGGGATTAATGGTTCCCTATCACTCTGGATGTTGTGGGATGAATGGTTCCCTATCACTCTGGATGGTTGGGATGAATGGTTCCCTATCACTCTGGATGGTGTGGGATGAATGGTTCCCTATCACTCTGGATGGTGTGGGATGAATGGTTCCCTATCACTCTGGATGGTTGGGATGAATGGTTCCCTATCACTCTGGTTGGTTTGGGATGAATGGTTCCCTATCACTCTGGATGGTTCGGGATGAATGGTTCCCTATCACTCTGGATGGTGTGGGATGAATGGTTCCCTATCACTCTCTGGATGGTGTTGGATGAATGGTTCCCTATCACTCTGGTTGGTTCGGGATGAATGGTTCCCTATCACTCTGGATGGTGATGGGATGAATGAATGGTTCCCTATCACTCTGGATGGTTCGGGATTAATGGTTCCCTATCACTCTGGATGTTGTGGGATGAATGGTTCCCTATCACTCTGGATGGTTCGGGATGAATGGTTCTCTATCACTCTGGATGGTGTGTTGGATGAATGGTTCCCTATCACTCTGGATGGTTTGGGATGAATGGTTCCCTATCACTCTGGATGGTGTGGGATGAATGGTTCCCTATCACTCTGGATGGTTGTGGGATGAATGGTTCCCTATCACTCTGGATGGTGTGGGATGAATGGTTCCCTATCACTCTGGATGGTTCGGGATGAATGGTTCCCTATCACTCTGGATGGTGTGGGATGAATGGTTCCCTATCACTCTGGATGGTTCGGGATGAATGGTTCCCTATCACTCTGGATGGTGTGGGATGAATGGTTCCCTATCACTCTGGATGGTTCGGGATGAATGGTTCCCTATCACTCTGGTTGGTTTGGGATGAATGGTTCCCTATCACTCTGGATGGTTGGGATGGGATGAATGGTTCCCTATCACTCTGGATGGTGTGGGATGAATGGTTCCCTATCACTCTGGATGGTGTGGGATGAATGGTTCCCTATCACTCTGGTTGGTTCGGGATGAATGGTTCCCTATCACTCTGGTTGGTTCGGGATGAATGGTTCCCTATCACTCTGGATGGTGTGGGATGAATGGTTCCCTATCACTCTGGTTGGTTCGGGATGAATGGTTCCCTATCACTCTGGATGGTTTGGGATGAATGGTTCCCTATCACTCTGGATGGTGTGTTGGATGAATGGTTCACTATCACTCTGGATGGTTTGGGATGAATGGTTCCCTATCACTCTGGATGGTGTGGGATGAATGGTTCCCTATCACTCTGGATGGTGTGGGATGAATGGTTCCCTATCACTCTGGTTGGTTCGGGATGAATGGTTCCCTATCACTCTGGATGGTGTGGGATGAATGGTTCCCTATCACTCTGGATGGTGTGGGATGAATGGTTCCCTATCACTCTGGATGGTGTGGGATGAATGGTTCCCTATCACTCTGGATGGTTGGGATGAATGGTTCCCTATCACTCTGGATGGTTGGGATGAATGGTTCCCTATCACTCTGGATGGTGTTCCCTATCACTCTGGATGGTGTCGGGATGAATGGTTCCCTATCACTCTGGATGGTGTGGGATGAATGGTTCCCTATCACTCTGGATGGTGGGATGAATGGTTCCCTATCACTCTGGATGGTGTGGGATGAATGGTTCCCTATCACTCTGGATGGTGTGGGATGAATGGTTCCCTATCACTCTGGATGGTTGGGATGAATGGTTCCCTATCACTCTGGATGTTGTGGGATGAATGGTTCCCTATCACTCTGGATGGTTGGGATGAATGGTTCCCTATCACTCTGGATGGTGTGGGATGAATGGTTCCCTATCACTCTGGATGGTGTGGGATGAATGGTTCCCTATCACTCTGGATGGTTGGGATGAATGGTTCCCTATCACTCTGGTTGGTTTGGGATGAATGGTTCCCTATCACTCTGGTTGGTTCGGGATGAATGGTTCCCTATCACTCTGGATGGTGTGGGATGAATGGTTCCCTATCACTCTGGATGGTGTTGGATGAATGGTTCCCTATCATGGTTCCCTCTGGTTGGTTCGGGATGAATGGTTCCCTATCACTCTGGATGGTTGTGGGATGAATGGTTCCCTATCACTCTGGATGGTGTGGGATGAATGGTTCCCTATCACTCTGGTTGGTTCTGGATGGGGATGAATGGTTCCCTATCACTCTGGATGGTGTGGGATGAATGGTTCCCTATCACTCTGGATGGTGTGTTGGATGAATGGTTCCCTATCACTCTGGATGGTTTGGGATGAATGGTTCCCTATCACTCTGGATGGTGTGGGATGAATGGTTCCCTATCACTCTGGATGGTTGGGATGAATGGTTCCCTATCACTCTGGATGGTGTGGGATGAATGGTTCCCTATCACTCTGGATGGTTGGGATGAATGGTTCCCTATCACTCTGGATGGTGTGGGATGAATGGTTCCCTATCACTCTGGATGGTTCGGGATGAATGGTTCCCTATCACTCTGGATGGTGTGGGATGAATGGTTCCCTATCACTCTGGATGGTTGGGATGAATGGTTCCCTATCACTCTGGATGGTTGTGGGATGAATGGTTCCCTATCACTCTGGATGGTTCGGGATGAATGGTTCCCTATCACTCTGGATGGTGTGGGATGAATGGTTCCCTATCACTCTGGATGGTGTGGGATGAATGGTTCCCTATCACTCTGGATGGTTGGGATGAATGGTTCCCTATCACTCTGGTTGGTTCTGGATGGGGATGAATGGTTCCCTATCACTCTGGATGGTGTGGGATGAATGGTTCCCTATCACTCTGGTTGGTTGGGATGAATGGTTCCCTATCACTCTGGATGGTGTGGGATGAATGGTTCCCTATCACTCTGGATGGTGGTGTTGGGATGAATGGTTCCCTATCACTCTGGATGGTTTGGGATGAATGGTTCCCTATCACTCTGGATGGTGTGGGATGAATGGTTCCCTATCACTCTGGATGGTGTGGGATGGTCACTCTGGATGGGATGAATGGTTCCCTATCACTCTGGATGGTTCGGGATGAATGGTTCCCTATCACTCTGGATGGTGTGGGATGAATGGTCCCTATCACTCTGGATGGTGTGGGATGAATGGTTCCCTATCACTCTGGATGGATGAATGGGATGGTTCCCTATTCTGGATGGTGTGGGATGAATGGTTCCCTATCACTCTGGATGGTGTGGGATGAATGGTTCCCTATCACTCTGGATGGTTCGGGATGAATGGATGAATGAATGGTTCCCTATCACTCTGGATGGTGTGGGATGAATGGTTCCCTATCACTCTGGATGGTGTGGGATGAATGGTTCCCTATCACTCTGGATGGTGTGGGATGAATGGTTCCCTATCACTCTGGATGGTGTGGGATGAATGGTTCCCTATCACTCTGGATGGTTCGGGATGAATGGTTCCCTATCACTCTGGATGGTGTGGGATGAATGGTTCCCTATCACTCTGGATGGTTCGGGATGAATGGTTCCCTATCACTCTGGATGGTGTGGGATGAATGGTTCCCTATCACTCAGGATGGTGTGGGATGAATGGTTCCCTATCACTCTGGATGGTGTGGATGGATGTGGGATGAATGGTTCCCTATCACTCTGGATGGTTTGGGATGAATGGTTCCCTATCACTCTGGATGGTGTGGGATGAATGGTTCCCTATCACTCTGGATGGTGTGGGATGAATGGTTCCCTATCACTCTGGATGGTGTGGGATGAATGGTTCCCTATCACTCTGGATGGTGTGGGATGAATGGTTCCCTATCACTCTGGATGGTGTGGGATGAATGGTTCCCTATCACTCTGGATGGTGTGGGATGAATGGTTCCCTATCACTCTGGATGGTGTGGGATGAATGGTTCCCTATCACTCTGGATGGTTCGGGATGAATGGTTCCCTATCACTCTGGATGGTTCGGGATGAATGGTTCCCTATCACTCTGGATGGTGTGGGATGAATGGTTCCCTATCACTCTGGATGGTGTGGGATGAATGGTTCCCTATCACTCTGGATGGTTGTGGGATGAATGGTTCCCTATCACTCTGGATGGTGTGGGATGAATGGTTCCCTATCACTCTGGATGGTTTGGGATGAATGGTTCCCTATCACTCTGGATGGTGTGGGATGAATGGTTCCCTATCACTCTGGATGGGATGAATGGTTCCCTATCACTCTGGATGATGAATGGTTCCCTATCACTCTGGATGGTGTGGGATGAATGGTTCCCTATCACTCTGGATGGTTCGGGATGAATGGTTCCCTATCACTCTGGATGGTGTGGGATGAATGGTTCCCTATCACTCTGGATGGTGTGGGATGAATGGTTCCCTATCACTCTGGATGGTGTGGGATGAATGGTTCCCTATCACTCTGGATGGTGTGGGATGAATGGTTCCCTATCACTCTGGATGGTGTGGGATGAATGGTTCCCCGTCACTCTGGATGGTGTGGGATGAATGGTTCCCTATCACTCTGGATGGTGGGATGAATGGTTCCCTATCACTCTGGATGATGAATGGTTCCCTATCACTCTGGATGGTTCGGGATTAATGGATGGGTGTGGGATGAATGGTTCCCTGGATGGTTTGGGATGAATGGTTCTATCACTCTGGATGGTGTGGGATGAATGGTTCCCTATCTGGATGGTTCGGGATGAATGGTTCCCTATCTGGATGATGTGGGATGTGGGATGAATGGTTCCCTATCACTCTGGATGGTGTGGGATGAATGGTTCCCTATCACTCTGGATGGTTCGGGATTAATGGTTCCCTATCACTCTGGATGTTGTGGGATGAATGGTTCCCTATCACTCTGGATGGTTTGGGATGAATGGTTCCCTATCACTCTGGATGGTGTGGGATGAATGGTTCCCTATCACTCTGGATGGTTCGGGATGAATGGTTCCCTATCACTCTGGATGGTGTGGGATGAATGGTTCCCTATCACTCTGGATGGTTCGGGATGAATGGTTCCCTATCACTCTGGATGGTGTGGGATGAATGGTTCCCTATCACTCTGGATGGTGTGGGATGAATGGTTCCCTATCACTCTGGATGGTTCGGGATGAATGGTTCCCTATCACTCTGGATGGTGTGGGATGAATGGTTCCCTATCACTCTGGATGGTGTGGGATGAATGGTTCCCTATCACTCTGGATGGTGTGGGATGAATGGTTCCCTATCACTCTGGATCGGGATGAATGGTTCCCTATCACTCTGGATGGTGTGGGATGAATGGTTCCCTATCACTCTGGATGGTTCGGGATGAATGGTTCCCTATCACTCTGGATGGTGTGGGATGAATGGTTCCCTATCACTCTGGATGGTGTGGGATGAATGGTTCCCTGGATGGTGTGGGATGAATGGTTCCCTATCACTCTGGATGGTTCGGGATGAATGGTTCCCTATCACTCTGGATGGTGTGGGATGAATGGTTCCCTATCACTCTGGATGGTTCACTCTGGATGGTGTGGGATGAATGGTTCCCTATCACTCTGGATGGTGTGGGATGAATGGTTCCCTATCACTCTGGATGGTTGGGATGAATGGTTCCCTATCACTCTGGATGGTGTGGGATGAATGGTTCCCTATCACTCTGGATGGTTGGGATGAATGGTTCCCTATCACTCTGGATGGTGTGGGATGAATGGTTCCCTATCACTCTGGATGGTGTGGGATGAATGGTTCCCTATCACTCTGAATGGTGTGGGATGAATGGTTCCCTATCACTCTCTGGGATGAATGGTTCCTATCACTCTGGATGGTTGGGATGAATGGTTCCCTATCACTCTGGATGGTGTGGGATGAATGGTTCCCTATCACTCTGGATGGTTGGGATGAATGGTTCCCTATCACTCTGGATGGTTGGGATGAATGGTTCCCTATCACTCTGGATGGTGTGGGATGAATGGTTCCCTATCACTCTGGATGGTGTGGGATGAATGGTTCCCTATCACTCTGGATGGTGTGGGATGAATGGTTCCCTATCACTCTGGATGGTGTGGGATGAATGGTTCCCTATCACTCTGGATGGTGGTTCCCTATCACTCTGGGGATGAATGGTTCCCTATCACTCTGGATGGTTTGGGATGAATGGTTCCTATCACTCTGGGATGAATGGTTCCCTATCACTCTGGATGGTGTGGGATGAATGGTCCCTATCACTCTGGATGGTGTGGGATGAATGGTTCCCTATCACTCTGGATGATTTGGGATGAATGGTTCCCTATCACTCTGGATGGTGTGGGATGAATGGTTCCCTATCACTCTGGATGGTTCGGGATGAATGGTTCCCTATCACTCTGGATGGTGTGGGATGAATGGTTCCCTATCACTCTGGATGGTTGGGATGAATGGTTCCCTATCACTCTGGATGGTGTGGGATGAATGGTTCCCTATCACTCTGGATGGTTCGGGATGAATGGTTCCCTATCACTCTGGATGGTGTGGGATGAATGGTTCCCTATCACTCTGGATGGTTTGGGATGAATGGTTCCCTATCACTCTGGATGGTGTGGGATGAATGGTTCCTATCACTCTGGATGGTTGGGATGAATGGTTCCCTATCACTCTGGATGGTGAATGGGATGAATGGTTCCCTATCACTGGGATGAATGGACTCTGGTGTGTGGGATGAATGGTTCCCTATCACTCTGGATGGTTGGGATGAATGGTTCCCTATCACTCTGGATGGTGTGGGATGAATGGTTCCCTATCACTCTGGATGGTGTGGGATGAATGGTTCCCTATCACTCTGGATGGTGTGGGATGAATGGTTCCCTATCACTCTGGATGATGTGGGAAGAATGGTTCCCCGTCACTCTGGATGGTGTGGGATGAATGGTTCCCTATCACTCTGGATGGTTCGGGATTAATGGTTCCCTATCACTCTGGATGTTGTGGGATGAATGGTTCCCTATCACTCTGGATGGTTTGGGATGAATGGTTCCCTATCACTCTGGATGGTGTGGGATGAATGGTTCCTGGATGGTGTGGGATGAATGGTTCCCTATCACTCTGGATGGTTCGGGATGAATGGTTCCCTATCACTCTGGATGGTGTGGGATGAATGGTTCCCTATCACTCTGGATGGTTTGGGATGAATGGTTCCCTATCACTCTGGATGGTGTGGGATGAATGGTTCCCTATCACTCTGGATGGTTCGGGATGAATGGTTCCCTATCACTCTGGATGGTGTGGGATGAATGGTTCCCTATCACTCTGGATGGTTCGGGATGAATGGTTCCCTATCACTCTGGTTGGTTTGGGATGAATGGTTCCCTATCACTCTGGTTGGTTCGGGATGAATGGTTCCCTATCACTCTGCATGGTGTGGGATGAATGGTTCCCTATCACTCTGGATGGTGTGGGATGAATGGTTTCCTATCACTCTGGTTGGTTCGGGATGAATGGTTCCCTATCACTCTGGATGGTGTGGGATGAATGGTCCCTATCACTCTGGATGGTGTGGGATGAATGGTTCCCTATCACTCTGGATGGTGTGGGATGAATGGTTCCCTATCACTCTGGATGGTTGGATGAATGGTTCCCTATTCTGGATGGTTGGGATGAATGTTCCCTATCCCCCATCACTCTGGATGGTGTGGGATGAATGTTTCCCTATCACTCTGGATGGTGTGGGATGAATGGTTCCCTATCACTCTGGATGGTGTGGGATGAATGGTTCCCTATCACTCTGGATGATGAATGGTTCCCTATCACTCTGGATGGTTGGGATGAATGGTTTCCCTATCACTCTGGATGGTTCGGGATGAATGGTTTCCCTATCACTCTGGATGGTGTGGGATGAATGGTTCCCTATCACTCTGGATGGTGTGGGATGAATGGTTCCCTATCACTCTCAGGATGAATGGTTCCCTATCACTCTGGATGGTTGGGATGAATGGTTCCCTATCACTCTGGATGGTTGTGGGATGAATGGTTCCCTATCACTCTGGATGGTTTGGGATGAATGGTTCCCTATCACTCTGGATGGTGTGGGATGAATGGTTCCCTATCACTCTGGATGGTTGGGATGAATGGTTCCCTATCACTCTGGATGGTGTGGGATGAATGGTTCCCTATCACTCTGGATGGTTTTGGGATGAATGGACTCTGGATGGTGGGATGAATGGTTCCCTATCACTCTGGATGGTTTGGGATGAATGGTTCCCTATCACTCTGGATGGTGTGGGATGAATGGTTCCCTATCACTCTGGATGGTTTTGGGATGAATGGTTCCCTATCATGGTTCGGGATGAATGGTTCCCTATCACTCTGGATGGTGTGGGATGAATGGTTCCCTATCACTCTGGATGGTTCGGGATGGAATCCCTATCACTCTGGATGGTGTGGGATGAATGGTT